>NC_135411.1:64523766-64526266 GCF_051991245.1 Festucalex cinctus | reverse complement strand
AACGTTAACACGAAGAGGACATGCAAAATAAGAACTGTGAAGCAGACAAACTAACCACTAGTCCTCCAACCGGTCCATCAGGTAGTGCTTATTAACTTCCCAAATCAATTACAAACCATTATTCTGATGAAAACATTTACAGACCTGTGCAGTGGCAGCAATGTACAGTCACATAGCAGAGGGTTGTCTTGAAGGTCAACCACCTCCAGGCCAGTGAAAGAGCCAAAGTCAGGAAGCTCCTTTAGCTGGTTTCCTCTCACGGTGAGCGCCTTCAGTCTTGGGCCAAGCCCGGCCAGAGCGTCCCGAGACATCTGCACATCAGTGTCATAAGAAAATGAATAGTTAAAGTAGCAAAATTGCTACAAGATACCTATCGCTAACCATAGTTCCCTATACCGTTACACAACATTCAGAGGTTATTAATTTTATACCCTCTTAATGCTCATCTGGTCCATGTACAGCCACTTCAGACTTTGTGATAATGGCCGGAATGCATTTGGTCCCACTAAGAGAATGCGGTTTTGAGACAAGTTGAGTTCCTCCAGATTGATGGCTTTGGATATAGCATCGCTCGGAACATTTGTCAGTTTATTTGAGTCCAGGTGAAGTTTACCAAGAAAGGCAGAGTCCAAAGCGCCCTTAGCAATAGTGCGTATGGTGTTGTTGGTCAAGTAAAGCTCTCTTAGTTTCGGACCTACTGAGGACAGTAGACCCATGGGTCCCAGTTTTGAAATTGTATTGCGTTCCAGGTGTAATGCAAACAGATTTGGTAAATGTCGTAGAGCTGTAGAGGAAACAAAAGGCACATTAAATATCGTCATTCAATGTCCCACGCATCATGTTTAATTTTTAATGTGAATTTTTATTCAGTCTTGTCGGTCCACTGACCTGAACCTGGGAACTGGGCCAAACGATTCCCCTCCAGGTATAGGTAACTGAGCCCAGGGGCTCCAGTGAAGGTTTCAGGGTCCAAGGCTGTGAGGTCATTGTCAGAAAGATACAAATAAAACAGCTTTTTCATTCCTCGGAATGCGCCACCTTCGATCTGGCGAATTTTGCAGGATTCCAGGTGAAGCGAAATAACTTGGCCGGTGGCTGGAAAGCTGTTGGCGGGAATATGGTGGAAGTGGTTGCTGCGAAGGTCAAGTAGTTGAGTTTTAGCATGGAAGCCTCGCGGGACTTTGGTGTGACCTCGGTTCTCACATGTGGCATGCTGGGCTTCAATCTAGAAGGGTTTAAAAAAAAAAAAAAAAAAAAAAAAAACAGAAGCCAAACTGTGAAAACAGCTTACCATAGTACCATGCTCTCAAAGATGTATTTATACGTTTTTTATGCTAGAGGCTTTGATGCAGCCTCTGAACTGAAGAGAATGCTTGAAGCAATGGTAGTTATAAAACATCCAGTAGGTAGTAGCAGAGTATAAGAGATCAACCAGGGCCATTTGCAAAAAGCTCTTTTCTCCACGTTTTAAAACAGATTTGTGAATAATGATGAAACTTAGTTATATTCTAATGCTAATTGCTGCAAAACGTAAACACATAGAAATATGTTCTCCCTGATGGAAGAAGAGACACTAATCTTTCTTTTCCATGTTTTTATAGCAAAAGAACACAATATTCTGTGGGCCTTGCAAAGTCAGTCAAAATCCAGTTAAACTGCTGGTTGCTTCAGTGAAAATGGCTGGGCGTGAATGAGTTAAAGTCAACTAGTTAAGTTAAAGAAATGTCTTTAACACTATGTTCTATGCACCCCAACTAAATACAATATTGTGATTATTACTGCATTTGTGGAATATGAATTAAGCAGCAAAATCCACCCATTTTTATCCATCTCAGGGGGAAGCCATTTTGTCACTTGCTGCCGACTGCAAGTGACATCACAGTGCCTCGGGGCTCAGGTAACAACCATGACGGGTCATCTGTATTCTGAATTTGATTATGTGACGTTCACAAGCTTCAACTTATTGATGAAAAACGATCAAACCAGTTCATTATGCTGCTAAACCGTTTCAAGACAAAAAAAATTCCACAGCCCACACCATTGCAGTATACTCCCATAAAGTTGACCTAAATGTGTTTATTGATGAACTAGTATTCATTGAATTTGAAGTCTTATAACCCACGTAATGATTTGAACTCACGTGACAGTCGCAGTTAACCGGACACTTGACGTTGTTCTGTTTGGGTTTGGCTGTCGGTGGACTGCTGACGGTAATCACTTCCTCCTCAAACTCGTCCTTCATTGTGTCCTCCCTTGTGCGGCAACGCATGTCCATGGCCGCTACGGCTCGGAGCGGCTCTTCGGACAGGTGAGGAGGTCCTGCGCAGGTTCCCAGCAGCTTGACACCACCAACACTCACCCAGTTCTTTAGAGGCCTCATGTAGCAGCTGCAGTAGATGGGGTTGGCTTCAAGAAAAAAATGTAGTATAGAAATTAAGCACTCATTAAGTTTCAAATGTACGGGCGCTGCGAACCAGTGAGGTTGAGGCTGGCAAGGTTT